>NC_052355.1:43935040-43979750 GCF_009727055.1 Benincasa hispida | reverse complement strand
GCAGAGGAATCGAAGCAGGGGCAACTTGGTGATATATATGCACTTTTTCAGACTTATGGAAAGTAAATAAAGTGAAGACGATTTCCATGTGGCAGACCACGTCAGCTGACTGGTTGGTCGTTTAATCCATGTGGCAGACTCAATCTCGCTCTCTCCTACAGTTTCGCTTTCAATCTCGCTCTCTCCTACAATCTCGCTTTCAATCTCGCTCTCTCCTACAATCTAGCTTTCCATCTCGCTCTCTCCTACAATCTCGCTTTCAATCTCGTTCTCTCTTACAATCTGCTTCACCCACTTATCTTCCTTGTCAAGGGTTGAAGTTTCGACTTATGTATGCTAGAACTTCAACCTTCGACAACCTAATATACAAAATTAGCGAGATTCCCTTCGAGATTCCCTTCAAGGGCGAGATCCTCATCACAAAATTAGCGAGATTTCCCTTTCCTTGTTGAGGGTTGAAGTTTCGACTTATGTATGTCGAAACTTCAACCCTCGACAACCCTAATTTACGTATTGTTTCCATGTTTTTCTCTATTTGTCGAGTTCTCAACATTCGACCTCTACATTAGTCAAATCCTCAACCCTCGACTTCTAGCCTCGAAATCCCAAAACAACAATATTTCTCTAATAAGTTTAAAAAAAACAATATTTCTCTAATAAGTTTTGAAAACAACAATATTAATATTAAAGGTCCTGTATGCATCTCATCCTCCTCAGATTCAGCAGGATCTCCAATAAAAATAATATACTCCAATCATACTAGTATTCAAACATCTCTATGCGCAACTAGCCTTTTAAACTCCCACATCAACAAGGCATACATAAACATCAAACTATCAATATATCCTCAGTAAATCATATTTTTCAATTCTTGACTCAAGTCATTTCAAACCCCAGTCAATGAAGACATAAATATCATGCTAACTAATAATCCTCAATAAATCATAATTATCATTGTCGGGCACTAGGGCAGTTCTAGTAGTAAGATTACTTACCTCAAATTGATAAAAAACGTAAAACAAAATCTCCTTAGAACTTCTTTAGTACACTTAAATCAACCTACAGTTGTAGCTTGGTCCAAGACAAATTCCAATACTCGATTTAATTAGCATCATGAATTAAATTCAAAATCAATAACTTAATTTCCCCACTATTACTCTCAATCCAAAAGAATAACCATCCAACACCTTACAAAACTTACCTATCTTCACCAATTCTCTGCAAAACAAAATGGTATCTAGCTTAATGGTCAATGCTTCAAAACTTCCAAACCTTGAATCTAAGTTTCAAACAAAAGAGAGATTACTAATTTAACCCAAAATCAAAGAGGTGAACTTTACCTCCCAAATTATAAGGAAAAATAAGTCTTACCCAAGGTTTTCCTCAAAATTCCGGCAAAGATCGGGGCAATGGCGGCCGACGGTGTGTCGACTTGTGGCTGCCATAGATAGGCAGCATGTGTTGCTGACGACATAAATTGTTTAGACTAGCGACTGGTAGTGAGGGTCTTGCATGAGGAGGGTTTGCGAGAGTAGGAGAGAAGGGCAATTTTTAGTTTACAGATTTTATTCAGCATTACGAACAAACGAGAGCTTCAAACAACAATCCAACCATTCAAAATGAAACTTTCACTCTCATTTAATTTCGAAAACATCTCAATTCTTTTATTTTTTTTTCCAAATTTTGAAAAGATAAATAAAATATTTTATCAAAATATCTCAAAAATCTCCTGAGATTCTATTAAATTTAGAAATCAATTAACTTTTCAAATTATCTTAATTTTTAGGCTTCAAAAACCAAAATTAAAGGGCATAAGATCCATCAATTTGATACAAATTAAATCCTTCCAAATATTTAAATCAATTCAAAACACATGAAATTAATTGTCTCTTTTAATTTTTTTTTAAGTTTGCCATAAAATCCAAAATCAAAGGGAAACAAAATTCAATATTTTCAAGATAATCAATTCGAATATCTAATCAATTAAATTCAATTTAACTAATAAAAGTTTTTCAATTATTTCAATTTAACCCCAATTTTTCAAATGAAAGGGAAATTTAAACTCAATAATTTTAGATAATTAACTTAAATTTTCCTAAAATTCGGGATGTTACATTATACATGAGTTGATCAATATATGTTCTCTTCGGTGTTTCATTTTATATCCCAACAATTCCCTATTTTTCTTCCATTCTTCAATACTCTTACTACCATCTTCAATCAAGATATGTGATTATAGTAATAACAAAGGAGAATAAAGGAGTTAAACATATTAACAAAGTTATACGTTAGTAATAAAATGTGAGTTAATACATTTTGATTTAATACACAAAAAGAGCATGTTGAGAATCTGGACCATAATTTTGAGAACAAAAAGGATTAGGTTATAAATTGGAGTACAAAAGAGAAGAAATAGAAAAGGAACTTGATATAATATAGACACAGTTTCAATTCATAGACTAACATGACTTGTTTATTTGTTATTGAAAATAACTTTTGAAAGTTTATGTATATTTTTTAAACAAAGTAATAATCATTTTTATAAAAGTCGACAATAAAAGTATTTTAAGTCTTTTTAAAAAAATGTGTAAGACTATAGGAGAATTAAACTTTCGAGACTTCAAAGAATAATAAAAAAATGAAGTGATCAAATGTTACATTAAAAAAATAAAAATGCCCGTGAATGTTGGAGAGGAGTGAGTGACGGCATTCCGTCAGTTTGGCCATTTGCTGCTTTACTTTACAGTGTCGTTCGATCCATTAAGTCATTCATCAGATTATTTTTAAAATATATATCACTGATTTCGAGATAAGAATTACGAAGAGCCATTTTTGTGTGAAATTTTATAATTAATCTATTTGGCGATATTTTTATAAAATTGCTATCTAACAAAACCAATCTCCATCGAAGTTCAATTCTGTACCTATGGATTGTACTTGAAAGAAAAAAGTCTTTTCAAGAAAAAAGTCTTTCCTTTATTTAATTTCTCAGCAAAATTGATGTTTAAAACTTGTATAATTAACCCCTATTGTTTAAGTCACCGTCTGATAACTATTTAATTTTCTATTTTTTATTTTTAAAAATTAAACTTCCAAAATAAACACTATCTCAACCTAAGTTCCTTCGTTTAGTAACCCACCATCTATCAATATTTTTAAAAACCAAACCAACATTTAAGACCCCAATAAATAACATGCCATTTTGTTATTTTGGATTTTAAACATTAAGCCTATTTCCTCTTTTTTCATAACAAAATTCCAAAAACAAAAACCAAATTTTTTTTTAAAAAAATTTAAATTTTGGCTTGATTTGACATTTTAAACCATGGGTAAAAAGTAAATACCAAAAAAATAAAAAATAAAGCCAGAAATAGTATTTATAAACTTAATTTAAAATAAAAAAAACAAAAACAATAAAATAAATGGTTATCATCAAATGAAGTCTAAAAAGTTCATATGTATTTGTAAACAAAGGTGAAACCATATCAAATGACGGGACACGGTGTAACGTGTAAGTAAACCGATTTCCCTCTTCTTTTACCTTCAAAGATTTACAGTCTCGGGACCACTTGCTTTCCCTCTTCCTCTTTATCGGTACATGCCTATTAACAGTCGCACATTGGCAATATAACTGAATGCCCCAAGAAAACATAAAACCAAGCTTCAGAAAGAAAGTTGCATACTATACGATAAGCGATATACTAAAAAAGAAACCCCCTACTGGTAAATAAATATTATACTTCCTCAGAAGAAACCATGATTCTATCCTACAACTCTTAAAACAAACATAGCATCTATAACAGTTTACATAATTTTATGACTGAAATGACACTAGCCAAGAAGAAATGAACTCTTAATTCAAACAGCAATAGTAGGAGATGAATAAATATTAATGGTAAAGTCTCAGAGAGAAAAAGAAACCACTAATCGAGAATATTCCTGTCGAGCATCGACGAACCATGCTTCTCAAACGTCAAACAACTATAGACTATGATCTGGATACCGTTCTAAAATTTTGCTGCGGTTGTATTTTTATCAAAGGAAAGTCTATTTTGGGCCGATGTCCTTGAGAGCACAGATTTGCTCCTCTCCCATCGAAGACATGACAGTCACAATCAGATCCTTCCCCTCAGCAAATCCATCCTTGATCTGTATGGAACACATGGAACAAGACGATCAATTTTATGAACTATGCCACCTCTCATGGAATAGATTTATAGATAACTAGCCACATAGAAAGCAACCAAAATATGGAAGTAATATCTATTAAAGCTAATGATCACACAATAAGACCCCACGCTGCAAGAAAGGGAGAAACTTGTGGATCAACAAATCATTATTTGTCAACTAACTATTACAAGGCCTATGGATTAGTTTTGTGCACAAGAAATAGATAGTTATAAAATTCTATTTGCCATAAATAAAAACTAAAGGATTTGCAATCTCAAGAATGATCGCCTTGGAACCATGGCATCGACTAACTAACTAATATTAAACGCTCTTAACCATTAAAAAGAAAAAAAAAAGTTATATTTCCCCATTTTTTAAAACGCCCATTTAGCATTTCAAGATTTCAAAAACACCGCTATTCAAACCCCTTTTCTCAAGGGTACACCCCACTTAAATAAACCAAATGTCCACATTTTGCAAGAAATTCAAACCCATATTCATGAAAAACATCTGCATAATAGGGAAAGGGGGAAATCATTAAAAAATAAATAATTAAAAAAAAACCAGAAACCAGAAAACAGAAAAGCATCATACTCTTAAGTCATAATAATCCCAGAATCAGTATTGAAATCTACTCTAGTATACTTGCGGAGGGGAGAAAAAATAGTTTCATTGCAACAAGCAACGAAGTAACAACAAAATAATGGCCAGGCATTTATGGAATAAGAGAGGGAAAATGTATTTTGTCTGTAACAAGCAACGAAGTCTACCAAGCCATGAAGGCCAATAGAACACAACAGCACAGAGAAATATCAACAGTCAACAAGAAAATATCACCTGGGACAGCAGACTCTCATCGGTTGGAAGCCTAAGGTCATCCTTGGTGTTGCCACTGTCCGTCAGCAGGCTAATCTGATAAGTTTTCATTGAAATTAGTGTTAGCCACAGTGCTAAACATGAACAACCTGGGGAAACGGATATAAGGAGTAAACAAAGAGTATTTTATCATACAAATCCATCCTCAGAGATATCAATGAGCTGGTAGTCAGTGCGACTAACATGAGGAACCTGTGTTTCATGAATGCAAGAATCAGAAATCACAAACAAAAGCTATAACTTTCTAAGAAAAGTATGAAATAGAAGGGAGCATAAGAATTCATACATCACAATTGTGTGAAGAGGGGACGATATCTTCAAGCTTTTTAGCAGTGAAAATGTCAATACCAACAAAATGACATTTAGCATGTCCGTGCTTTCCTGTCTTTGAGGTTGAAACCTCAACCACCTACAAACGATGATGCATAAGCCTTAGATCAAGATTGTTAATTGGAAAACCAACATATAAAGTAATAAAATTATGCTGAAACCGCCAAAGGTGAAAGCCCTAGAAAGCAACAGAATGAAATATGATATAGCGACAAGCAACACATTACTCTCTCTTTAACTTACTAGATTGTCCATCAATTCAATTTTATCCAAAACGAAATTTGATCAAGAAAATTGGGAGTGATCACTTTTGCCATATTTAAAATCATTTAAAACACACTTTTAATCACTCGAAATCAATTCAATTATTCTTACATGCATTTTTTATACTGACAAATGCGATTTTTAACTATTTTAGAATCATGCCATAAATTACATGGACGACAACATCTAGAAGTAAAATCGGAAGACAAACATAAATTAAAGGCAGAACAATGGAGGACGTCCGTCCTAAAAATCACAGAAACACAGTTAACACAAACCAGAGAAAATAAAGGGATAAAAGGAAAGCCCTTGAAAAGGCTACATACTAAACGCAATAAGAAGAGGAAAAATTGATGCAGAGTATTGAACGCATAAGTATCACATTAAACAAGAATCATACGGATAAAAGGACAAACGGATGAGGGAGAATTGAGAAATCAGAATGAAAACTATAAGAACCTTGCAAGGTCTGCCCTTGATGACAATGTAACCATTCTTGCGGATGGTTCCAGCCTGCTGAGGATAGGTCTTGGAAGCTCCGGCGTCGGCCTTGGACTCGAAGTGGTGCTCCTCGTCGGACATGGTTCTGTAGGGAAAAAGAGTTCAAAGAGAGGGTGATGACGGAAAGCTTAAACAGGCTCAGAGACGTGCGACGGAGTGGATTGAAGAAAAGAAGCGAATTTATATACACGAGAGAAACGAAGAAGAATGGTAACCAAAAAAAGGAGAGTGAGAATCCTAGGGTTTCAAAAAAAGAAAATCGACAATAAATGTTCTGGTGTAAATATTCTGACCGTACGATTAAAGAGAACGGTCGACATTGATTTCGCAAATATCTGATTTTCATTTTAAAAGTATTATAATAATGTTTTACCATTATTAAATTAAAAATATTATCAAAGATAAATAAGAAATATAAACATTCTTGTACAACCGTGGATCCGTGGCGCAATGGTAGCGCGTCTGACTCCAGATCAGAAGGTTGCGTGTTCGATTCACGTCGGGTTCAATTCCCTCTTTTTTTTTCCTTTTCTTTTACAGTTTCCTTCGTATGAATAATATATTACAAATTAAATGAGCTTTTAAGATTTTTAAAATTTTAAATTCACAATTAAAAGTTTTTTTTAAAAAGAATCATTAGACATAAAATTTTAATTTATAGCTTAAAATGTTACAAATTTTTTTCCTTAAAAAATTAAATAAAAATTCTAAAATTTTGAATTTCTCAAAAAGTTACCAGGCACAACATTAAGAAATAGGATATATTTACACAATTAAAAATTTACAGAAAATAAATTCGGAACAAAGTTAAAACTTAATGTATTGAATCCTTCTTCGACAATTTCTCTATTTGATGATAATAGTTATATTGACGAATTCGATTATCATTTCACTACTCAAAATCCAAACTTTTTTAAGCATACACCGCTGCCAACTGAGCTAAATTCTCACACACGCACGCACACAGCCTTCGCCCATTGCACAAGCATTGTGATAGAGTAAATAGTTCTAATAGTTTAGAAAGAGAACTAGAATTAGTTGTACACCTAACTTAGAATTATAGATGAATGTAATTTAGGCCTGAATGAAAAAGAGTGTAATCTGTGATAGAGTAAATAGTTCTAACAGTTTAGAAAGAGAACTAGAATTAGTTGTACACCTAACATAGAATTATAGATGAATGTAATTTAGGCTTGAATGAAAAAGTGTAATATGGGTTGATTCCAATTGTAATAGGCCTGAAAGATGAAATGATTTTATTGTGTTTGTTGGTATTTACTCAATATTTTCAAAAGCAATGTCATTATCATTGAGGCAGTTTATTTCACATCATTAATTGAAACGTAAAATTAAAAAGACTAAACTACCCTCATCAAAGGACTACCCTCATAGGCTGAAGTTCCTAAAACACTCACGATTAAGGTCATGTCACCTATGGTCGTTTAAGTGAGATGCAAGTCTCAAGTATCAACGGCGTTATATAAAGAGATGAATCATCTCGTGGTACGGTCTTATACAAACTCTTTGTATAGGACACCCCCACTCGCATGTCTCTACATGAATGGTTAAGATCAGACCATCTGTAGTAGTTCACAACACTCATAAACCTCTACAAAGCAGGTCATATCCGTAGTATCACCAGGATAAGGTATCCCTCATTTATCCTTATACTACAAACCTTTTAGGTTATTACTTAAGACATGATCCACTTGTATATCTCATATACATGCTTAAGTTTACATACAATATCCACAGATCTTTGTTTATTGGATATGAGTAAATGCAAATAAAATAACTCTTATTTTATTAATGACAATGTGTACAAAATTTACAAACTACGAGACTTTGGGAGAATTAGGACACTAACCCCAACAATAATACTATGGAGTAGAAGACCCTTGACTGCTGACAATTTAGACAAAAGCAATACCTCAACCCAATCATCAATTGACCAAACCAAGACAGCCATTGATCATTAGATCACATAGAAATCAACGAAAGAGAAAGAAACAAATAATGACTCATCTCTGTGTAGACAGAAAAATGAGCAAATATCCGCAAATGATAATGAACACAGAGATTCATTCGTGAATGCTTTGACTTCAAGCACAACACCTGAATTGCATCCAACTTTTTCCTTTTCCCATAGGTTGAAGAAAAATAATGATGAAAAGCAATTCAAACACTTCCTTGATGTTCTTAAGCAATTACACATCAACATTTCACTAATGGAAGCTCTGGAGCAAATGCCAACTTACGTTAAATTTTTGAAAGACATATTGTCCAAAAAGAGAAATCCTGAGGATTTTGAAACCATTGCATTGACAATAAAAGTAGCACATTTGTTCAACACAATATACCTGAGAAGATGAATTATCCTAGTAGTTTTGTCATTCTCTGCTCAATAGGGGGATTAGATGTAGGTAGCACATTACGTGACCTTGAAGAAAACATTAATTGATGTCTTTGTCAATCTTAAAGAAATTGGGGATTGGAAAAGCTCAACCTACAACAGTAACTTTCCAACTCACTAATTGTTCAATTACATATCCTAAGGGTAAGATCGAAGATGTTCTGGTCCAAGTAGATAAATTCATCTTTTCTATAGATTTTATTATCTTGGACTATGAAGCCGACAAAAAATCACAATCATTCTTAGCAGACCTTTTCTCTCCACCGGGAGGTTTTTTTTATTGATGTTCACAAAAGTGAACCCACTATGCGTGTAAATGACCTGCAAGTAAAATTCAATGTTTTTGACGCATTGAAGTATCCTGGTGAGTTAGAATCATGCAATTTGATAGAGGATGTGGATTAGACCAGTGAGATTGATGGGAGTGAATCAGAACTATCAGTAAAAAGTGAAGAAGAATTTCTGGAATCAGTTTATGCATTAGGCGACCTAAAAAGGAAATTTGAATCCCTTGATCTTGACAATAGAGAAACCAAGAGGAAAAAGCCATCATTAGAGGAATCGCCAATTTTAGAACTAAAAGCACTGCCAACAAATTTAAAATATGCCTACTGGGAGAAAACAACACGTTGCCAGTTATTATCTCATCCAACTGAGCGCATTAAATGAAAAAGCACTTTATGAAAATCTTGAAGAAACATAGCAAGGTTATAAGATGGATGCTCGCTGACATCCAAGGTGTCAATGGTATTTTAGATACCCTAGTTTATTGTTTTTTCTCTCTATTTTTTCTCAATATTGTAAACATTATATGTTTGTACTTCTCACTGGAGTATTAGTCCAAGTGAAAAGCTGTTGGGAATGTCCTAAACTCACAGTTCGTAAATATTGTTAACATATTCTATATACCAATAAATGTGTTATTGAGTATCTTATTCAATAAATTGTTATTGATATTGCATTCTATTATAAATCCAATAAACAAATCCATGACTATAATATGAATACTTTAACTTTATGTGGTAACATAAAAGATTATCTATTTTTGTATATAGATAAAAAGGTCTACACTGTTGGATATGGATGAGATTGGGTACCTCATCCTGGTGATACTATTGGATGCGACCCATTTTGTATATTGATACAAATGATATAATTCTAAAATCGTTCATGTAGAGACATGTGAGTGAGGCATCCTATGCAATGAATTTGCATAAGACCGGACCACAAGATAACGACTTTTTTTTTATAATATATGTTTACTGTTAAAACTGATTATTTCAAATGGCCTAGGGAAACTCGATCTTAATCTTGAGCTAACTATGGACTCCTGTTTAATTGGGATTATCCTTTGATCTGTATAGGTGAGAGTACTCCAACAACATTACTTAATAAGCCTCCCATTTTGAGGATAAGACAGGATAGATAGCTAGGGATATAGCTCAGGGTTAGTAGATAGGTTGTTCTCTTAAACGCTGAATCCTGGCCTTGAACAAAGGGATTCTACCCTCTCTTGTTCAAGAGGTTAATGGTTTATGAGTCGGACTATAAACCAATTATTCAATGGAGGATCAGTGGGAGCTTAAGGAGCAAGATGCATTTACAATGGTAAAACGGTAATTTTGACTTAGCTGTAAATACAAACGACCTGTGAATGATCGAATTACTAATCATAGTTATATAAAGTGGACACAATATATCTATAGTGAGGGGAGTGCAACAACTGGACTTTAGTGGAGTGACCCGGTAGTTAACGATTGAGGGTTAATTCAGTGTAAAAAGTTTAGCAAATTAATCTCAGATCGTTGAAACCCATGATCTGTAGCTCCATTTGATCCCCTACTAGCTCACAAACGGAATTAGCCTTAGAATAGCGTGATAAGTTAATTTGAAACATTCAAATTCAAATGAACGGAATTAGTAATTATATGTGATATAACTACACATTTAAATTTGGAATTAAATGAAATTGGAGAATCAATTAATATTTAAATATGTTTTCATGAGTAGGGATTCATGATAGTGGAATTGGTGACAAATTAATTTAATATTTGATATTAAATTAATAGAATTAATTAAATTGTTTAATTAATTATTTATTATTAATTTTATTAAAAATCAATTATTGAATTAATTTTGTAAAATTAATAAAATTTCAATTTTAAATAAAAGAATTAAAATTGAAAAGAATTTTGATTTTGGAAATCATTTTTCAAAATTAAAAGAAATTTGGAAAAAAATGGTTTTTCAAAAAATGGGATTTTCCCACTTCTTCAAACAAAGAAGCTTAGTCACCTTTCCATTTCTGGTTTTTCATCAAAATTCAAGCAGGTGGTGGAGCTTTAAAATGCAATATGATTGCATGTTGAATCTATATAAATATACACTAAACTTCAGCTGAAGAAGGCATGCAAAACTTACTAAAATTCTACTGAAAGTTCAAGCTGAAGAAAAGGTCCTTCACAGTTGAAAAACCTATACCTCTCCTCCAATTTCCCTAAATTCAAGCTTGTTTTGAGTCCCACAACCATTCTAAGGTTCCTAGAAAATAGCAGGGAAGCTCTAGTGGTGGTCCACGACTTCAATTGAAGAAGATTATAGCTCAATTTCGTGTTTGAAGATGATCTTCAAAGGTATGTGTTGAAACCCTCTTAATACCCTATGAACATGCTTATTTCGATGTCAAAATTGAGGAATTAGAATGCTTAAAGATCTTTTTTTTCTTCCGCTGCATGTTTTAAGAAACTAACACAAGGCATAAGTCCAACATGTTGCATGCACAAGATATACTTGGAAGAAGAACATATAGGATTTGTGTAATGCCAACGAAGGTTGAACCCTGCTATGAAAGAGGTCATAAAAAAGGAAATAATTAAATGGCTTGATGCATGAGTCATTTACCCTATTTCCACAGCAAATGGGTCAACCTTGTATAGTGTATTCCCAAGAAGAGGAGGATGATGGTAATTACCAACAATAACAATGGGCTTATACCCACAAGGACAGTTACTGGTTAGCGAATTTGCATGGATTGCTGGAAGCTCAATGCATCTACCAAAAAAGATCACTTCCCTCTACCTTTTATGGATCAAATGTTGGACCGCTTAGCTGGTAAAGAGTTCTCTGCTTTTTTGGATGGATATTCAGGTTACAATCAAATCTTGATAGTACCTGAGGATTAGAAGAAAATTGTTGGTTTTTATGTCATAAAACTCGTGGATTGTAAACAATAAACTTATTATGAAAATTCAATAAGTTGTTATTGAATATATGAATTGTTTATTTCGTTTTAGAAATAAATCCAATAACTAAAAGTTCCATGACTATTATATGAGTACTTGAACTTTATGTGGAGACACAAAGGTGGATTAGGTTTGAGTAAATAGTCAAAATGATCTATAGTATATGAATAAGATTGGGTGTCTTATTTTGGTAACACTATCAGATGCGGCTGTTGACAAATCGCTGATAGGTATGATTGATGATGTCTTATGCTCGAAATTATGCGATACTACTGCTAGATATGCGTTAATTATGGATGTTCACGTAGTATGCCATGCGTTGTCACAAGTTTCCTTATGATGGAACCAAATGTAATTCCACCGCAAGTTTCTCGGTGTGATCCGAGGTCGAACTCAGGGACTGTTTTAGGTTATTATGATATGTTCATGATATATGCGACAGGTTTTCAATCTTTAAAAATGGTGTGTTTGTACAAGTATTAAAATTGCGATAAAATAAAGTAAAGCAGTAAAGATGCGATAATAAAATAAAATACAATAAACCTAAGCTAGATGATACAAAATACAGGCTTCATGTTACAAGATGCTGGGGTCAAGGCTGGCTGTGAAAGTTATGCAAAGACGTGGAATGCGGCGACAAGTCTTATGAACAGAATAGAAAGAGAAAGATAAATAATATAAACAGCGCAAGTTCTCAATTGCGTTGAAGCTAGAAATACTATTCCGCTCTTTCTTGGCGTACACCTTTCAGTGATCGGCCACTCTCCCACATGTCTATAGTGAAACAGAGAATAATGTAATGAATGCAAGGTTGCTTCCATGTCTGGAAGTACTACTCACTTTAGTTAACGCATTCTTCTAACCCTCTCTCGATAGATCAGAATGACATCTTCACTTATGCTCTCACAGGTGAAGATGCCATCTAGCATGGCTTAGCTAAATGCATTTTATACCTTTAACACAGATGAAGTACTTGTTTGATTCATACTAACTATCAGGGGATTAAGAAGACATCATGGAGAAAATGATTAATGGAGGAACGGAAATAGACAGAGAATGGTATATGAAAGCTATCGAAACATTTAATATATCTATTAAGCGTTTGATACATGGTGTGTGAATGAAAAGACAAAAAGAAAGTGAAATACAACGATGAAAGAGATGGAACAGATACAAACAAGTGCCAATATCTTGGCACTGATTCGATGGAGATTTGTTTGTCGGATAAGATGGATTTGATGGTAGGAAGAGCTTCCCTCTCAGACTTGCTCCACCAATAGCAGAGATCTTTACACAGAGCTTCTGATCGAGTATTCGGCAGGTTAGATCTGAGATTCACCTCTCGACCTTATCTCGTCCTCTTCCCGGATATCTTCAATTAAGCACTCAACTCAACCTTTTCTCTCAACACTTTAGCAGCAATTCGCCTCGTATCAAGTAGCATAAGTTTTTTCTGAAATCTATGGGGTATTCATAGGTGTAGGTTTTTTACTCTGGCTTTGTGGACCCCACTGATTGTTATGGTAATTCCGAAGATGGAGGGATATTATTCCTTCTATTATGCAATCAGACTGTCAATTCTGCACAACGGTTGTATGTGTCTCAATCCTCCGCTTTTGCATTGCTCAATTGCATCTTTCGGTCGTGAGTTTGCATACAGTGTTGTTTTTATTACCGCATGCGGTTGAAAGTCAGCTCTGGATCGATTGTCGCATTGCACCGTCATTGCGATAATCGTTTCTTCATTGTTGATTGACGGGCGCAATGTGACAGAGATACGTTGATCAGTTTCTCGTGAGCCTTGAGCGTAAGCGGTGACTTAGTTTCCTGCAAAACAGAGTAAACTCGGCTTTTCTTCCATCTTTATGGCGTTAGTGGGTGTAATTGCGATCATTTATAATTATTGTAATTCTAAGCAAATCTTTATACAATCGGCGCATATTTACTAACTTTTGGCCGCAATATCTAGATAAAGTGGCATAAATAACTTGTATTTCTACAAGTTATCACACCCCCAAATTTAGATATATGCTTGTCCTCAAGCATATCTTCTACTAAGGCAATCATGCTCAATTCCTATCCTCTATTTTTGCGACGATTGGTTGCTCCAAATGTTACACTTAGGCACATTTCTTGACATCGCACTTTCCTTCTATCATTGCTAATTCTTAGCAAGCCCTACTTTATTCTTCTATATGACAAAATTATGCTCAAAGATGCTTTTCTAGTTTTCAAAATAGAATGTTTATCTCTTCTTTGTCAAAACAACTTGATGTATTTATATGCGGTGAGCAAAACTTTGTGCCATTTATTCACTTAGAGACTGTTGATCATAGTTACACTCTTCGTTTTGGCTTATCCCCCCAGGTGTTATGCGGACATCCAACTACGGTTGTGTGCCAATTTCAACTTTAACTCATGACATTTAGAGGAGTTGTCTCTTGCATTCTATTATTTTTTTTGTCTTTTGTTTTTCATACTGCGTTGTTCTTAGAAACCCACATTCGTTTTGGCTTGCTTCTACGGGTGTCATACGAACATCCAACTATGAGCAAGCTTTTTTCACAACTAAACTCTTATCAGGTTGGGACAGTTTTGAGGTTTTCTTTTGCGCTGACATTGGAGTTTTGCATAATTTTTTTTTATCGAAAATAAACGCATTTTCTTAAATACTACATATTCCTGATCTCATCTGCTCAGACCTTCCCCACCCCAAATTTAAAGATGAGCAAGGTTCTCATTGCATTGTTTGGAGAGATTAGACAAACACTTTAAAGAAAATTTCAAAAAGAAGGTTTGAGCATAACTTTGAAAGATAAAAGGTAAAGTACTGTCAAACTAAGAATGAACTAAGTGTTAGTTAGAAATTACTAAGTATGGGAAATGTTTCTAAGTATAAACATATGATACATCATAGCAACGCAATGAAGATCGTAAAAACAAAAGATTAAGGACATTACAAAAATTGACAAAGGAAGATAAAGAAAAAGGCACAGGCAAAAAGTAGAGTGAATCATGTACTCTAATTGTGTTGAATATTAATAAAGTGTACAAATAAGTATAATTGAATGCATTACAAAAATTTTCTGTTGCCTGTACAAGAGTCAAAGAATTTGATTAACTTACAAATAATAAATGAATTGAATACAAATAAAGAATGGCCGCATAAAAAAAATCATATTAGAAGAAAGTGTAAATATTAAGGTTGAGAAGCAGAGGGGATCTGGCGGAGGCTGTTGAGGTGGTGTAGAAGAAGCGTTGTCAAACAATAAGTGCTGCCTTAGATGCGGAGGTACCATCGGACCATGCAGATATGCGGTGAGAAAATTAAAATACTCTTGATTACGCTCCGTTATTTGTCTTTGGTGCACGAAGATCCTATGCATATTGCGCTGCATATTGATGAGCGCCTCCCTTGAAGTTGCAGCATTTCTTTGAATCTCATCAATGCGCTCTATTAGTACCTCAATGCGTTGATTAAAGAAGTGGTGTTGTTGAGAGACAAACTCTTGCTGTTGAGAGAAGAGGGTTCTCATTTCAGCTAACTCAGCAGCCATGGAAGTGAAGGATGGTTGTGCCTGCGATGTCTCGCCAGCATCGTTTTGGTGTTGGGCAGAGGTGCCTTCACCCAAATCGTGTGGGTCATCAACATACGGCGGTGGAATGGTGGGTTGCAGAGATGGAGCTGTTGGTGGAGGTGAGGCTGCTGGGTAAACACAGGAGAGTTGGGGACAAGAAGAAGGTTTGTAAAATGCTCGTGTAAGGGGGAAGAGGGTTGCGCTAGCGGGCTCGGAGGGCTTGGAGGCTGGATAACTAAGGGAAGAGGGTCCATAGGTTCTGAATTTTGCGTTGGTGATTCCTGGACCTTCTCTTTTCCCTTATCTTCTCTTCGCTATCTTTTGAGCCTTGGTTCTTGAGGCGTATTCAAATCGATTGTAGACTTCTTTCTGGCAGCTCGGGGCAGTGTGGGAGGAATCTTTGAGAAGCATCCTCAAGTATTTTATAGTTGATGAGGTCGTGGACTTCTAGCATGAGATTCCTCATCAACGCCTACACCCGTAGATAAGCTAGACTTGAAATGATCCACGGGAAGAAATACTGCCCCCGAACTGCCCTACTAATGCCTGATCTGCCTCGCGATCAACTGCCCCACGTCAATAGGAATGTCCGGGGCTATGCAGTATGCGACCATGACCCATCCCTTGATACCATTTCTATTCATGCGTTGTTGGGATCAACCGCTTATTAACCAAGTAAACCCAGAGCCTTCTCTTCAATAGCAAGAACTTGGACTCCAAGGTACAGATGCCTTTGAGCGAGACCGACCACTTCGTGCCCGGTTGCGTTAGTACCCTCAGCGCATCATCCATCTGTTCTTCTGTGGGATCATCAATAATCTTGTTCCCTGGTGCATCAGGGTTGTCTTTCATATGATAAATTTCGTTGATGTCCCGTGCACTGAAGGATACTATTTCTCCTTCAAAGGTCACCGCATCCCTGTTTCCATGAAGACGCCCGCGGTAAAAGGTTCACACTACCTGAGGCACGATGATGGATGGGCACTGGCAGAATGTGTCCCACCCATGTTCCACAATTACGCTCGTGATGAGGTCAGGTAGTGGATTCGACGCAAGAAAGAAGCCCATCTCAATCAACATATCATTGTTTTCCTTTTTCTTTGATGAGAGCTTGCCACCGCGGGTTCCATGCTTTCTACTATAGCCTTGCCGTTTGCCAGTGCAAGGTTGGCTGCTTGTCTTTCTTTCCTTTCCTGTTCCTTACACTGGTTCTCTTCCTCTCGCTCAGCGAGTTCTTTGCCCTTGCTTTTATATAAGCGCTTCTTATTGGCTTTGCGCTTCTTCCTTTTCTCCTCCAACAGCAATCTGTCTTCTTCTTCTTCTTCTCTTTCTTCTCTCACAAATTCTTCTTCGAATTGCTCGGAGGCCAGCAATAGACACTGTTCCTTCTCAATTCTTCTTCGAATTTCTCGGAGGCCAGCAATAGACACTGTTCCTCCTCACGCTTCCGGATCCCTTGAAGTCTGGTAAGCTCATTGTTACTTCGCATTTCTTCAAACTCTAATCTTCTTTTTCTATTCCTCTCTACTATAATGAGCTTGCCCCGCTCCATCTTTTCTTGCTTCTCTTCCTCTTCTTTTCTTTTTCTCTCCTCCTCTTCCAATGCCAAAATTAATTTTTGAGTGTCGATTGTGGACCCTTGCGGCGCATTCTCCCTATGACGCCGCATTAGAGGGGGTTCCCTCTGCTTTTTCTCCTTCATTGGTCACCACTATTTGCGTTGGTATGGGTTGCCCCGATTCCATTAATTGTGCCGTTTCCCCCTATCCTCCCTTACGGAGGTTGATTCTCTATCAGGGCTCGCAGCCCTTTGTTTCGCTTCCTCTTCTTTTCTCAAGCGCCTCTCTTCACGCTGGCGCAATTTTCTTTCTTCTTTCTCATTCTTCTTTCTTTCCTTCCTGGCCTCCTCATCTTCATCATCATCATTTTTTCTCTTTATTCTTCTTTTCTTTGTGATGATGAGAAGATTCAGCCTCCACAGCCTTCTTTCCCTTGATTTTCTTCTTCTTCTTCTTCTCAGCCACTTCTGGTTGCGCCTCCCCTGCAACCTCCTCCAACGCAATGGCAAGGGTCTCCAACGCAACCTCGCCTTCCTTGGCCTCCTCCATCGCAATCTCTTGTTCTTCTCTTTCCTTTCTCCAAATCGCTTCTTCTTCTCTTCTTGGAGGTCTGTCATAGGCTTCTGCGATGAAAATTGTCTCCTGAGTCTTTGGGACCAGAACATCATTCCTTGTTTCTTCTTCTTCAACCACCACTTCTTCCACCACCACTGCTCCATCCTTCACTGCTACCACCTTCTCCTCCATAGGCAGTGGTTGGTTTACAACCCTTGCCTTGAGTAATCCACCTCCTTGCTCCAAGGTATTTAGAATGTTGCCAAATACCTCCATATCATCACGTCTCTTCCTTTCACTTTCAGTTGAGACAGCAGGTGTTGGCGTAGGCATGCTCTCAGTGCTTCTTCCTCGCTTGAACAAAGGAGGCCTAATGGCCAGAGGGTTTCTCTTGGCTCTCCCGACGAGTCTGCTGATAGTCTGGGCTTGGGCGGCAAGCCTGCGATTGGTAGCCAGGAATGCTGCCTCTCGCATGGCTACTTAGTCAGGTGTGGAAGGTGAAGCAGATTGGGTGGGAGTTTGGTCAGCCATGGATACGATCTTGGAAAGGTTTGGTAAAAACTTGAGCTGCTGGGGAGAAAGATTGGGTGCAAGATGCTTAGGGTTTCTGGTTTGCCAAAGTGAGGTAAAGAGTTTCCAATGAAGGAGGAGGCCGTATTTATAGGTTGGNCAAAGGAGGCCTAATGGCCAGAGGGTTTCTCTTGGCTCTCCCGACGAGTCTGCTGATAGTCTGGGCTTGGGCGGCAAGCCTGCGATTGGTAGCCAGGAATGCTGCCTCTCGCATGGCTACTTAGTCAGGTTGGGTGCAAGATGCTTAGGGTTTCTGGTTTGCCAAAGTGAGGTAAAGAGTTTCCAATGAAGGAGGAGGCCGTATTTATAGGTTGGCCGTGGTGAGGCCCAATGCAATTTTTATGGCGATAGGCCTCGAGCAGCTCAACAGGCGCGTCGTTCCACCTCCCTCATTTATGGAATTTTAGATAAAGCTGTCCTTTCGTCTGCTAAGTCATAATTGCTTGGGGATACGAATCGATTGGACTCCCCCCTCAAATTGCCAAAAGAATTTTTCTTTAATATTTTATTTGAATGGACGCAAGATAAAGATTATCACATTGTGCTCACCAACGTAACTGCATTTTCGCAGAGGACGGGCAACAATGCATATATCACCGCAACATACCTCTTAACCAACGCATTTCTAGAGGATACCTCAACATAGTGCATTCAGCTAAGGACGGGCAAAGAACATATACGGGCGCAACACATTCTTCAACTCAATACAGTTGAGTTAGGTGATCGCAAAGCATTCCTTTTTGGTTTGAGATGCATCCATTGTCGCCTTGCTTTCTTGTTGTTAATTGTTCAATTATTTTTATTATAATTCTTTTTTTTATCAACGCAAGTGCTATAACTTGCGGCAATAAATTCTCTCTTTATTCAATCATTCACCATTTAAAGCTCAATGCATTAATTACAGAAAAAAAAGTCAAGGAATTAAAGACAAGACAAAATTAAATGCAAAGAAATAAATGAGGAAATAAATTCATAAAGTCAAAATTAAATGAAGAATTGAAGATAGAATTCAGAATTTAAAGAGACAACAATTCAATAAAGCATTAAATGGTATTGAGATATGGACCAAAAATTGTGTTGTCATGAGTGATCGCAATCCACATTTCTGTAGGTGATCAGACTTGCCTGCTCAATGTCTTAAGGACATTGCTCCTTTCCTGCAGATCCCGGGGCTTCTGAATTGCTGGACAATGTTCCTGGTGTTCGACTTCTTAGCTCAGAGGCCAGCTGGCTCACTTGGATTTCCAGATTCCTTATTGAAGACGCTTGCGCTTGCATCACTGCGTCGTTTTTATCCATATATTGCTTCAGCAGCGTCTCTAACAAGCTTCCTGAGGTGTGAGATGATGATGGTTGCTGGTTGTGCGGTCTTAATTGCCATTGACTGGAGGATCGAGGTCACCGCGACCATTTGCACGGCCAATGTGGTCATTGTGTCCGTAGGGACAATGGCTGTTTCACTTTTCTTTCTCTCGATGCCTCAGCCTCCATATCCATCATCGATCTAGTCATTCATATTCTGCGAGATGCGGTCGAGGATGACTTTAGCCTCTGTGTATGTCTTATCCATAGAACCTTCTGCCGCGAAGGCATCAACAACAGCCTGCATTGCTCTCTTCAGGCCATTATAAAACGTTTCCAAAAAAATGCAATCGGGGATCCCGATATGCGAGCAGTTTTTCACCAGTCTCCTAAATCGCACCCAGGTGGTACTTAGGGTCTCATTCTTCTTTGTTCGAAGTTCAACACATTCTTTCATTGCCTTGTGTTGACGGCAGGTGGGAAGAATTTCTTCATGAACCGCTCTACCAGTTGATCCCATGAAGTGATTTCATTTGGCTCAAGTGAGTAAGCCTACCTCTTAGCCTCGTCCCTCAAGGTGTAAGGGAATAGATACAGTCTTATATTCTCCGGGGTCATGCCAGGTAAGGAAAAATTACCGCACATCTCGATAAAGCTGGTCAGATGGGCATGTGGGTCTTCACCTTGTAGACCCCCAAACTGCCTGGCGTTTTGAATCATCTACAACATGATCGGCTTACGAAATGTGCATTCTCTTCCACAGTCGGCCTCAAGATTCCAGGCGAAAAATCATACAAATTGGGTGCCACGTAATTATGCATTGGGATGTTGCGATGAGTCGCTAGGAAGACACGATCCTGAGCCGGTCGAACATCCCTTTGGTTTGCAACCGATACCGCATTATCATTGTTGTTCGCCATGCTGGCTACCTTCTTTCACCTAATTCGATTCTGACGTGCCCTTGCACGGAAAGTACGCTCGATCTCAGGGTCAGCTTCGAATTCCGGTTCAGCACCAGGACTCATAAACCGTCAGACTGCTCTCCACGTTGAACAACCAGTACAATGAGATCTGTCAACAATAAACCGTTAACCAGTCCCCGGCAACGGTGCCATAAACTTGTTGACAAATCGCTGATAGGTATGATTGATGATGTTCTATGCTCGAAATGATGCGATACTACTGCTAGATATGCGTTAATTATGGATGTTCACGTAGTATGCCATGCATTGTCACAAGTTTCCTTACGATGGAACCAAGTGTAATTCCACCGCAAGTTTCTCGGTGTGATCCGAGGTCGAACTCAGGGATTGTTTTAGGTTATTGTGATATGTTCATGATATATGCGACCAGGTTTTCAATCTTTAAAAATGGTGTGTTTGTAAAGTATTAAAATTGCGATAAAATAAAGTAAAGCAGTAAAGATGCAATAATAAAATAAAATACAATAAACCTAAGCTAGATGATACAAGATATAGGCTTCATGTTACAAGATGCTGGGGTTAAGGCTGGCTGTGAAAGTTATGAAAAGACGTGGAATGCGACGACAAGTCTTATGAACAAAATAGAAAGAGAAAGATAAATAATATGAATAGTGCAAGTTCTCAATTGCGTTGAAGCTAGAAATACTGTTCCGCTCTTCTCTTGGCGTACACCTTTCAGTGATCGGCCACGCTCTCACATGTATGTGGTGAAACAGAGAATAATGTAATGAATGCAAGATTGCTTCCATGTCTAGAAGTACTACTCGCTTTAGTTAAAGCATTCTTCTAACCCTCTCTTGATAGATCAGAATAGCATCTTCACTTATGCTCTCACAGGTGAAGATGCCGTCTAACATGCCTTAGCTAAACGCATTTTATACCTTTAACCCAGATTAAGTACTTGTTTGATTCATATTAACTATCAGGAGATTAAGAAGACATCATGGAGAAAATGATTAATGAAGGAACAGAAATAGACAGAGAATGGTATATGAAAGCTATCGAAACATTTAATATATTTATTAAGTATTTGATACATGGTGTGTGAATAAAAAGACAAAAAGAAAGTGAAATACAACGATGAAAGAGATAGAATAGGTACAAACAAGGTCCAAAGTCTTGGCACTGATTCGATGGAGATCTGCTTGCCGGATAGGATGGATTTGATGGTAGGAAGAGCTTCCCTCTCAGGCTTGCTCCACCGGTAGCAGAGATCTTTACACATAGATTCCGATCGGGTATTCGGCAGGCTAGATCTGAGATTCACCTCTCGGCCTTATTTCGTTCTCTTCACAGATATCTTCAATTAAGCACTCAGCTCAGCCTTTTCTTTCAACACTTTAGCAGCAATTTTCCTCGTATCAAGTAGCATAAGTTTTCTCTGAAATCCATGGGGTATTTATAGGCATAGGTCTTTGACTCCGGCCTTGTGGTCCTCACTGATTGTTATGGTAATTTCGAAGATGGAGGGATATTATTCCTTCTGTTATGCAATCAAACCGTCAATTCTGCACAACCGTTAGTTGTACCACGTGTCTCAATCCTCTGCTTTTGCGTTGCTCAACTGCATCTTTCGATCGTGAGTTCGTATACGATGTTATTTTTATTACAGCATGCGGTTGAAAGTCAGCTCTGGATCGACTATCGCATTGCGCCATCATTGTGATATTCGTTTCTTCATTGTTGATTGACAGGCGCAATGTGACAGAGATGCGTTGATCAGTTTCTCGTGAGCCAGAGCGCAAGCGGTGACTTGGTTTCCTGCAAAACATAGTAAAACTTGGCTTGTCTTCTATCTTTATGGCGTTAGTGGGTGTAATTGCGATCATTTATAATTATTGTAATGCTAAGCTAATCTTCATACAATCGGTGCATATTTACTAACTTTTGGCTGCAATATCTAGATAAGGTGGCATAAATAACTTGTATTTCTTCAAGTTATCAGCAGCTCACTCTGTAGTTGTTACAAGAAGTTGTAAAGTGCTACAGATGAAGTGATCCTAATTCGTATATGTCGTGACATGAGGAGTGAGGGCATCTTGTGGAATGAGTTTGCATAAGATTGGACCACGAAATAAGTCACTTACTTTATAACGTTGTTTACTGTTTAAGAATGACTATTTCAAAACGTTGACCTATGTAACTCAACCTTAATCCTGAGCTAACTATGAACTCCTATTTATTCAGGATCATCCTTAGATTTGCATAGGTTAGGGTTGACTCAACAACACCGGCTCAATAAGCCTCCCATTTCAGGGGTAAGACTGGGTAGATAGCTGGGGACATAGGGTGCAAGATGGAATTAACTCTTACCCGCTTTTAGGGATAGTAGAGAGGTTGTTCCCTTAAGTGCTGACTTTGGGTCTTGAACAAGGGGCCTCACCTTCTCATTGGCCTGAGAGAGACTCGGTTTAATTATCGGATCATAAAACAGCCTTTTGGCCCAGTCGTTATTACGAACAACCTTTGAAGGGTTAGCTTTATATCGAGTGGACATAATATATCTACAGTGAGGGGAATGCAACTACCGATTTTAGTGGAGTGGCCCAATAGTTAACGAATGAGGGTTAATTCAGTGTAAAGAGTTTAGCCAATTAATCTCGAATCGTTGGAACCTATGATCTATAGGTCCACTAGGTCCCCCTATTAGCTCATAAACGGATTAGCCTTAGAATAACGTGATAAGTTGATTTGAAACGTTCAAATTTGAATTAAATGGAATTGGAGAATTGATTAATATTTAAATATTAATTAAGTATTAAATTCATGAATAAAGATTCATGGTAATGAAATTGGTGACGAATTAATTTAATATTTGATATTAAATTAATAAAATTATTTATTTAATTTATTAATTTTATTAGAAAATTAATTATTGAATTAATTTGTAAAACTAATAAAACTTTATTTTTTTAATTGAAATAACTTTTGGTTTTGGAAATAAAAAATTAAAAGAAATTCAAAGGAAATTTGAAAATGGAAAAAATCCCAGAAGTGGGATTTTTCCACTTTCAAATTGTAGCAGCTCACACATAATTCCATTTTCTCTTTAGCTCAATTATTCAAGCATGAGTTGTGATTCATGCAAGGTTATTAGTTGAGTGGACTGGGTAGAGCAATTATTGTTGAATGCTGAGATTTTGTGTTTGAAGAAGTGTTCTTCACACTGTGTAAAATCAGTAACCTCCTCTCTAATTCCCTTCGATTTAAGCTTATTTTGAGTCTCACAACTCAATCTAAGGCACCAAGAAAATAGTAGGTCAGACCTTGTGGTTGTTCACATTAAAAGAAAAAGAAGATTGCAGCTGGAGATCGTGAATCAAAGGTACTTCAAAGGTTAGTGTTGAAACTCTATTTTTAGTTTATGAGCATGCTTAGTTTGAAGCCAAAATTAATGAATTAGAATGCTTAATGATTCTATTTTTCTTCCGTTGCTTACTTCCTGAATCCAACAAAAATAACTTTCACCTGTCCCTATGGAATCAACGGTGCATGATGGCATTTTTCAAAATTTTCTAAGCACTCGATTAAAATTTTCTTGGATGATTGATGCGCTTTTACTATGCAATGAACTGAATGCTATATGATGCCTTTGGAAACACACTGTTTTATCTAATTAGACCCATATATAAATCTAACTAGAATCTTGGTGAGTCCCTCTTGAATCCAGGGTCGAACTCGGGGATTGCAGTTTGTTGATGCGATGACAATTATTGTGTCGATTTTGACACAAATTGTTGTTAAATATGCGATAAGTTTTTGTTTCTATTCTGTCACTAATGCAAATAAATGGTGGTGGATGCGATGAAATTCACAATCAGAAGTAAAATAATCTATGTAGAGCGATGTAGATTTCTAATGAATAAAATCAGGTTGAGAGAAATATTCATTAACAATTTCTAAGTAAATGCATAAATTATGCGTTCAAGCGAATTGATAAAAAATAATAACCTACACTTCTCAGTGTATTTAGCCACAATGTCCTATTTCTAGAATGCATGCAATAAGTCTTTGACGTAAAAGTTGTCTCTTTATTTCTAAAGGTAATCTCTTCTTGTTTTATGAGGTCTAAATCCTTTTCCTTTTCAAGCATAGATTCATTCTATTTGGAACAATCTTTCGACTTATTCAAATAGTTCACAAAGCATACATAAAACAAGCGGAACACATGATTAAGCTTAACTTAGTTCATGTTAATTGCAATGTTTCTCGACCCATAAAGAAAATTAGTTGCTCATGGTTAAAGATGGATAAATGGATAGACAATGAACTGTGGATACATTCATATTGATAAAAAGGAGTTTTTCAACGTTTTACACAATATAAACAATAACAACAGTAAAGGAAAAAGAGATAGGGATAGAAATCAAGTTGTGGGGTGCAATTCCTTGCTCCTTCTGGCTTTATGGAGGACTGCTTTGTGAAGATTATACTGAAGGCGAAGATTCCTCTTTTGTTTCTATTTCACGAGGGCTCAAAGGAAATTGTCTTTTAAGTGGGAATTTGTGCAGATTTTTTCCAATGTCTTGATTCTCGTTTTCCTTATATCCTCTTGAAGGTGGATATTTCATTGAGTATTTATAGGAATCGAGGAGTAACTTCTTCTCCTACTAATGATTGTACTTGAAGGGATCGAATCTTGTAGGGCTCTTTGTTCAAGTCCCGGAGATACCACTTAAGAGAACACTCATCTATTTACCTTTAAGGTGGGAAGAAGTGAATTCCATCTTGTATTATTATGTTCCTTGCTCCCCACTCGATCTTGTCCCCAAAATGGTAGGCATATTGGGTCGTTGAACAGGCCACCCTCATCCATACACATCAAAGGACAATCCATCATGAATAGAAGTTCATAATATACTCAGGACTAAGACTAAGTTACCTAGGTCATTCTATTGAAATAGGAACCTGACTAGTTAACGATGTTACATCTAGTGGTTACTACTTCGTGGTCTAGTCTTATGAAAACTAATTGCATAGGACACCCCTACTTGTATGTCAACTATACGAATGCGTTGGATCATTGCATTTGTATCAAATACAAAGTGGGTCGTATCCATAGTGTTGCTAAGATAAGGTACCCAGCCTTATCCCTATACTATAGACTCTTCAGGCTGTATCTTGAACATTGATTCTTGTATGTCTCCACACACATAGTTCAAGATTCATAAGGCAGCCTTGGATGTTAGTTTATTGGATTTAGAGTTATTAAGACAAAAATAGACAAACAACACAAACAATAACATTTATTGAATTAACATCTATAATTCTTTATTGATGATGGTCATAAAACCCAACAAACTCCCATTTGAACTAAAACTCTAGTCAGTGGGTTGTACATAATATCAAAATTCAAAAGGCAAGATAATGCTAAATAAATACAATAAACTAGGGCATCCACATACCCATTACACATCTTTCACTTGTCCTAGATTATACAATGTGCACATCTCGTAGATCTAAATTCTCTAGATGACCCTCGAACACTTTAGCCGAGAGAGCCTTTGTAAATGGATCAATAATATTGTGATCTGAGGTAATCTTTGTGACGATCACATCTCCACTTTGCACAATCTCCTATATCAGGTGATACTTCCTCTCAATATGTTTTCCTCGTTTGTAACTGCGAGGTTCTTTGGAGTTGGCTACTGCCCCACTATTGTCACAGTATAAGATGATGGGTACGTCTATATCTGGAACCACTTCCAAATCGCTTAGGAACTTCCTTAGCCAAATTGCTTCCTTTGCTGCTTCACAAGCAGCTACATACTCAGCTTTCATAATGGAATTTGCAATACATCATTACTTGATGCTACGTCACACCACAACTCCCCATTTAGGGTAAACACTGATCCTGACGTGGATTTCCTAGAATTCTTGTTAGTTTGGAAATTAGAGTCATTGTATCCTGTAAGAATCAAATCCTTTGCTCCATACACCAACTAATAGTCTCTCATTCTCTTTATATACTTGAGGATGTTATTAACTGTAGTCCAGCTGTCTAACCTTAGATTTGACTGCTACTTGTTGACTATTAATGCTAGTAAGGCACCCTACATCATTTCCAATGAGTAGAATATTGTCCACATAAAGTACTAGAAAAGCTACTTTATTGTTGATGACTTTCTTGTAGAAACAAGGTTCATCAACATTTTGATTAGGACAAAATTTTTTGATTATTGTATCAAATATAATATTCCAAGATTTTGATATCTGTTTTAACCCATAAGTGGACCAATTCAGCTTGCAAACTTTTTGCTCCGGACCTCGGGTTATGAACCCCTTGAGTTGAAACATAAAAATATTCTCTTCAAGATTGCCATTCAAAATAATAGTCTTGACATCCATTTTCCATATTTCATAGTCATAATAAGTGACTGTGGACAAGCGAATTCTTATAAACTTAAGCATATCAACAAGGAAAAAAGTTTCCTCATAGTTAACCCCTTCCTTCTGGGTATAACCCTTTGCTAGAAGTCTAGCTTTGAAGGTCTGTATCTTTCCAGCTACTGATGCATGGAAAAATGGAGTAAATAGATATGCCTTCATCATTCGTTCTCCATGCGTTGCTGGTCATGCGTTAGAATAAGGGATATGCAATATGCATTTGATGACCATGCGTTCCTGCCACAAGTTTTCTTGCTCTCTCGCCAAGTATAACGAGATCGCAAGTTTCTCGAGTAATCCGAGGTCGAACTCAGAGACTTGTAGCTAAATGTTATGAAGTAAAATGTTTGTGGCGAAGAATAAAAAAATTTGAAGGTTATGGGCTATGCACTACTCCTACTCCTAACTAACAGATTAAGCAGTGGAAGTATAACTATGAGAGGTAGAGACATGGCAACTGTTAACACGAAATAAGATGCATGGGAAAATAGATAAAATGGTGGGGATGACTTCACCGCATCACTAAGTTTGATCACAAAGGTAACCCCAGCCAACGCAAGCTATGCGATTATGCGATACACACTTGACGAAGATGCATGCGATGTATATGCGATAGTGTCGAGAGGATTTATGTCTAAGTCTCTATTCTTGCTCACGTGCTCCACACATAAACAAGATGACCGCATACCACCGTATCCTACTTCTGGACGTATGCGATGTGATTGCATACTTTCATATCCTATTTATAGGGTGCATACTGTCATGCAATCAGAGTTTGAGACGACCAATGTGCGACACTTGGAGGCTCTTGCTTGTCAAAGAGTGCACCAAGTAAGCCTAAGAAGAGTTTTGGCCTTATTCAAGGCTCAAAGAAAGTAGCTTGGGAGGTTTTAAGATGAGTAGGCAAGGGAATTTGGGAGTTTAAGTGAATGAGAGCTTTGTTGAATTGTCCAAGGATGATTTACAAATGATCCCTACCGATCTATATATATACATGCCCCACCGACCTAGGGGCTTATGGCTGACCTTAGGAGGTCGGTTTAGACCCTCCTAGACACTTCTATATGTGTCTTAGATACATCTTGGGCCATACAAAGCGATTCTAGATCCTACCAAGTACATACATGAATATTCTAGACATTCCTAGTCTATTCTAGATTCTTGTAGAGTATTCTAGTGTATGTGCATTTGGACTGATTGTTGGGGCCTTCCAGCACGGTCTAGAGTCATCCGGTACCATCTAGCACGTTCTAATACCATCTCGGGTCTTCTAGAGTTTACTGGGGCTGTCCAGCACGTTTTAGCATCGTGTGGCACTGTCTAGAGGCTTCCAGACGCATCTCGGGCTGTCATGAGGAGCACTGGCCTTGTCCACTGTCGTCCAGTCCTTTCTCGCTCTATCTAGAGAGTTTCAGCAGCATCTCGGCAGTCTAGAGTGCTCTTGGGTTGCCTAGCATCGTCTGGAGCTGTCTGTCGCTGGGTCGTGCAGGCGTCTGTCGTTCGCATGCGGGGTCGCCCGACTGGGTGTTGCGAGCGTGCTGGCTCGCTCATTCTGCGGTGTGCGCGTTTGGACTCGCGCACGCTGAGTCTTTGGCCATGCACTTGGCCGCACACAAGGTTGCGTGTCTGGCCTCCCACACACTTGCTCTGATGTTCGTGCACGTGTCTGCTGCCTTGGGCACTTGGCTGGGCGCCTGCCTGGGCATGTGCTTGCCTTGGCATGCTTTTGCCTGCCTGTGTCTTGGCATGCCGACATGTTGGGTGTCCGTGATGGGCTTGCGCCAGGGATAGGGATGCACGAGTGGGCCATGTGTGGTGACTTGGGGAGGCCTTCCGATGGGACATGACTTCTTTTTGGCGATGCTAAAGGAGCCTTGGGCCTTCTATTGGTGCGATTTGAAAAGCCATTTTCGCGGGGCATGACAATACGCTGTGTAATAGAAAACAGAGCTTATTCCGAAGTCTCTATTCTTGCTTATGCGATCCAATCTGACTCTCCTAAGCCTAGATTTGGTTTTTAGACTGCTCTCTCAAGTATGCCTAAATGATGAATGATGCGCTCATAAGACAAGATAATCACATAAAGCATGGTTGACATAAGATTATTCCTATCTCTAGGAACACTTCTTACTTTACTTAGTGCGTTCCACCACTTACCCTCCTGGGCAGTTAGTTACCACTGATCAGTTCATAGACAAGAATTGCGTTCGCTCATAGACAAGCGTTGCTTCAGCCTCACACTAAGCAAATAGGATTTTCTCACAATACTCGCGCAATGCACACCTCTTGGTGGTTCGCTACATGCTTCATATGTCTATGCCGCATGATTAAGTATGTGATACTCTAGCAATCTTACTTAGTTGTTGCGATGAAAGTAAAGGATGAAAAGAAGAGATAAATGAAGATGGAATCGAAGGAAGTAGAGAAATGAATTGATCACAAAATATATTAATCTCTTAAGCCACAATGTAATATAATACAGATATAGAAGAGATATGGAGGGCTAGATAGGAAATGTCTTGCTTCCATTAGATGTATGTCAAGGCTATCGGTGGTGCCATGGATTGGCGGTGGAGTAGTCTCTCTCGAGATCTATCTTTAGCGAGGCTCCAGTTGTCACTCGGAATGGTAGAAGGAATGAAGAACTCTCAAGAATATCTTCTCACGCTTTCGTCTGGATCACAAGGATCTGCCCCAAGGCAGAAGCTCGGATGATTTGAAGTTGTGCTCTAAGGCTTCTATTTATAGAGCTCGATCATCGAACAACAGTCCTTCTTTGAAATTCTGCAGCTAACGGCGTGATGGACCTGCTCTGAATCTCTGCTGCTAATGACGTGGTAGGTGAAATGTCAATAATCACCTTTTTATACTCCCGAGGTATTGATGCTCGATTTTATGAAGTGGAAATGTGAATAATATGCGATGGTGAAATTACGTTGTGCACTTAAGTTTTCTCAGCGGAATTCGAGTGTAAATTCCATTGAGTTTCTTGGTAAGTCCAGGGTCGAACACAGGGACTTGTAAAAATAGGTTGCGTTGGTAATTTTTATGAAAACTTTGCGGTGGCCAAATAAATAAATTGTTGGTTTGTTGTTGATTGCGTTAATGAAAAAGTAAACAAATGCAACGGATTTGAGAAAAGTTAGTTGTGTGATAGATACACTGAGTATGTGATGACTAGGTTGAGAAGATCTTAGATAGCATTACTTGGGAATGCGTCAGACTATGCGATCATGCTGCCACCATGCACAATAAGTCGTTTTCCAATGCAAATGCGATGCTCCTAAATCTAGGACACATGTGTTGAATGCAAAAGTGTCCATAGAGCTCATCCTTAAGTCTCTACTATTTTCCTATGCGATGATGCAAAATGCATAAAAGCAAGATGACTGCATACAATCATATCCTATCTCTAGGATGCATGCGATGCGTTAATAGCAAACAGTGCTTATTCCTAAGCTCCTATCTCTTGATTATGCGTTCAAATCTAACTCTCCCGAGCATAAATTCTAACCTGACTTTCCCAAGCCTAGATCCTGTCCTTAGACTACCCTCCCGAGTATCTCTAATGAATGAATGAAGCACTCATAATACAAGATAATCGCATAGAGTGAAGATTCCTTTGTTGTGCTAGCTAAATGCTTCTCAACTCATTCAACTAATTTACCTACTCATGTGTAAATAATAGAGAGTGAACAGATATAGAGAAATAGATTCCACTTCGATAAATGAGTGGAGTACAAAATAACAATGGAAGTTAAAGGTAGAGAGCCTGGTAGCAATTCCTTGCTAACCGAGGCTTTTACACTGCAATCTCTATTCGGTTCTAAAGATGTTCCCGCTTTTGCAGGCATCAGCCCTCTCTTTGTCCTTGAAGCTTCTGGTGCTCTCCCAAGCTTACCGGAACGATCGATTGGCACAACTTTCTCTCTCGCGTCCGCCTTAAAACGAAAGAAAACTATGAACAAAGACGTGCGAACTGAAGTATGAAATCTCTAACTGCTGAATTGGTCCCTTTTCTGAAGGATGCCTCTGGTATTTATAGAACATCCAAGGCGAACGGCAGCTTTTATCTCATGATTGTACAGATTGGACGACTTTATTTCCTGATTGATGCGCCAAATATTTGTCACCGAAAAGCTGAATGTACTTGTGATCGTTATCGTTTGTCAACTTAATTCGGATTCGACTGTCATCAGCTTTCCATCCCATCGCGATTAATTAGCTTTTCACCCAGATGCGCCCATCATGTTACGCTGACCAAGTTGCGGTAATCCTTCTCGGGCGAATGTTTGCGAACACATTCATCAAAGCCTTGCGGTGAAGTTGCACTCGACTAACAATTTCATACGATCGCAATTCTTGCATTGCGTCAATGCATATTCTGCATAAAAAACACTAAAATCAACTGTTCCTATGCAATGAACGCATTCGACCGCAATATTATGAAATTGATGCTTGATGGACGCAATTTAGCATGTTTTATCAATGCAATCCAACATTGTTTAAGAACTTAACACTATGATAACGTGCATTTCTACCCGTTATCACACCCCCAAATTTAAACAATGCTTCTCCTCAAGCATAAGCTAAAGATTCCTTTAGCAAGTCAACCACAATATCCTTTTCCTAGATTTCTCGAGGATACTTTGTTCAAATCCTATATATCAAAGTTTCCTTAAGTCTCATTCGAGCCTCCTCTTAAAATATTTCTAAGACCTAGGAAACACAAGCTTAACCTTCAAAAAGACTTTACTAACCTCCGGAACATCGCATGATTTATTTCAAAAAGAAATTTTTTTTTCACCGGGACGTCAAATTATTTTATCCTTGCATATTTCTTGTCATTATTTTTTTTCCTGACCTTGCACTGATCCAAGTGCTTTGCCTTCGTTTTGGCTTGCCCCCACGTTGTCATGCGGACATCCAACTACGAGCAATGCGCTCTTCCTCAGACTAAACTCATACCTACTTGGCAGCAGAGTTGCGGTCATTTATTTATGCGTTGATCCTGGTGACTTACTTTCGTTTTGGCTTGCCCCCACGTGTGTCATGCGGACATCTAACTACGGGTAAGTGCCTTTCACAACTTAACTCTTATCAACATATTGCGTTGACAATGGAGTTGTTATTCTCAATTTTTTTTCAAAATAGCAAGGTCGAATATAAATACCTCACCCCCAAATTTAAAATGCGGCAATGTACTCATTGCCAAAAGATTGAAATGAGTCATGTGATGTTCTTAGAAAGCTTTGTAAAGAGAGTTTGAAAGAAAGCTAGCAAACCCCTAACTTCTAGAAATATTTCATGAAGTGACTATTTTAAATTTAAGTCGACTTGAGTATATATGAAGGAAATAGAAGCATATTTTTCATCATTAAAATCATACTCAACAAAGAGACAACATGCGGTGACTTACTAAATTTATCTATGTCAAATGATTACGATAATCAAAGAAGATGCAGTGATAAGACTTTTACTAAAATACGATGCGATAGCGCAAAATTTGAAAAAAAAAAAGATAAGGAAAAATACATCCCCAAATTTGTGCTGTCGCCTGCATTATGTATTAACGCATCCTTCTTTGCGGCGATCTCTCTTCTTTGGATTGCGGTGATCGAGTGAGATAATTTGCTGCTTCATGTAACATCTCCGCAATTCTGTGCCTTAATCGTTGTAAACAAACAAAAAGAGGGTCAAATGATTTTAAACAAAACAACAAATTTTTTATTATTTTTTTATTTTTATTTTTTTAGAATAAGATCAGTGTAGATAGATAGTCAGTATAATAAAGTAATTGCAATAATAGATAATAACCAGTAAGATAAAAGTTCATGAGGTAATGATGCAAGAAAAAGGATGTTCAAAAGAGTTACGTCCCTGATGAGGCTGAGTTATATAGTAACTCAGGGACTACTTATTTCAGTCTGGTTTGTTCACGTCCATGGTGGTTTTTCTCTATTTTCTTTGTCCTCTGGGATCTTTACTGCCTTAATCTGGAGTTTTTCCCCATGAATGCTCATAACAATTTCCCCCTTGCGCACATCAATTTGAGTGCGACCGGTTGAAAAGAATGGTCGTCCCAATATGATAGGCACATCTTCGTCCACTTTATAATCCAAAATGAGGAAGTTTGTCGACAAAATGAATTTATCGATTGAAATTATGGAATTTTTCAACTCTTCTTCAGGGTGTATTCTAGATCTGTTAGCGAGCAGGAGAGTTTGCTTTTTGGGCGTGAGTGTGCTAACATTCAATTGTTTGAAGATGGATAACGCATTATCTTTATACTTGCCCCATGATCGCATAGTGCTTGGCCACTGTAGGTCCCTCCAATAGAGCATGGTATCGTGAAGATTCTTGGGTCGCCCATTTTAGGTGAGATCATAGCATTTTGCGCTGTAGCCACTATTGCGATCTTTTCTTCCTCATTCTGTTCCTCTTTCAATCTTTGCGGAGTTGCTGGTGGTTGGACTTCTTCTATTTCAAGATCTAGAGGCTTAAATGTGGACGCAACTTTAGGATCTATTTTCTCGGACTTCTCCAAACTATAGGTCAACAGGACCTCGGTTGTCACCGCATTCAAGTTGGTAGTAATGGGCTTCTCCCTTACCTCCGCAGTCATGTTGTCACTTAGCAAGGAGACTGCTATGCACTACTCCTTCCTATTACCCCCAGCATTGCGAGGGAGCTCAGTTGAGCTTGGCAACGCTCATTGCGGTCTATTTTTCAGCTCGCCCGCAATTTTTTCCATTTGAATTTCGAGATTTCTAATGGATGTAGCTTGATTCTGAAGCACTGATTCGTTTTTCTCAATGTATTGCTTCAACAAGCTCTCTAAGGACAAAGATTGCGGTGATTGTGAGCTGCTAGCTTGGCTATGCACTGGACCGTTATTTTATAGGAAAAATTCGGGTGGCCCTCCTTTTTGTGCCACAGGTTGAAAGCTTTGTTGTTGATTTTTCCACACAAAATTTGAGTGGTTTCGCCACCTGAGGTTATATGTATTGGAATAAGGATTATCTCTCATGAAGCATACCGGCTATGGGTTTGTTGGGCATTCTTCCATCGGGTGAGCATCTCTACAAATGACGCAACTTGCGGTCGTTTGAGTAATTGTGCTGACCTACCTTTTCTTCGCTCCCGTAGTATTAATTGCGATGCCTTGTATCAAACTCATCATCGTAGTCATTTGATTTTGCAAGGATGCGATGACCCCGTTGTTTGCATCGTTATCTTTTATTCTTAATCTCTGATCTTCTTCTTGCCAATCCTCGTGATTTTTGGAAATGCGATCAAGTATACTCTTTGCCTTCTCATATGTTTTGTCGAGTAGACCACCATTGGCTGTCGCATTGGCAGTGATCTGCGAAGAGGGATTCAGTCCTTGGTAGAAAATCTCCATTTGTAGGCAGTCTGATAAGCCATAATTTAGATAGTCTCTTACCAACCACTTGAACCTCGCCCAGGCATCGCTGAGCGATTCGTCATCTTCCTGTTCAAAATTTGTTATTAATTTCCTTTTCCTAGAATTCTCGGTTGGTGGGAATATTCCCATCTTCCTATTCAAAATTCGTCATCTTCCTGTTCATAAACTTTTCCACCACCTGTTCCCACGATGTTATCTCCTCCGATTCGAGAGAATATGCCCATTTCCTCGCCTGATCACACAAAGAAAAAGGAAACAGAGTTAGTCGAACTTCTTCGGTTGAGATATTCGGGAACACAAAAGTGTTACAGATTTCTATGAAGCTCCGGAGGTGGGTGTGTGGGTCTTCGCCACGCCTTCCTCCAAACTGCCCAGCAGCCTGGATCATTTGCAACATTACCAGCTTCATTTCAAACCTCGATCCATCTAACGCTGGCCTCATGATTCTTGGAGTGAAATCATATAGGTTAGGTGATGCATAGTCCCGGATGGGTCTATTGTGATCATTCACTAGAAGAATGGGGTTGGCTATTATATTATTCGCGTTAGCGGTCCTTGCATCCGGTTGTTTCGCCATTCTTGGTGTTATCTCTTGTTGTTGTTGGCAGTCTCTTAATCTTCTTCTGAATGTTCACTCAATCATCGGGTCGTAATTCGCCAGAGATTGAGAGTCTGCAAAGAAATTCAAAAAATTACTGTTAGCACACTATTTCGCCGAAGTCCCCGACAACGGCGCCAAAAACTTGATGCTCGATTTTATGAATTGGAAATATGGATGATATGTGATGGTGAAATTGCGTTGTGCACTAGAGTTTCCTCAGCGGAATCCAAGTGTAAATTCCACTGAGTTTCCTGGTAAGTCCAGGGTCGAACATAGGGACTTGTGAAAACAGGTTCCGTTGGTAATTTTTATGAAAACTTTGCAGTGGCCAAATAAATAAATTGTTGGTTTGTTATTGATTGCATTAATGAAAAAGTAAAAAAATGCGGCGGATTTGAGAAAAGTTAGTTGTGTGATAGATGCACTAAGTATGCGATGAATGAGTTGAGAAGATCTTTAGCTAGCATTACTTAGGAATGCGTCAGACTATGTGATCATGCTACCATCATGTATAGCAAGTCGTTTTCCAATGCAAATGCGATGCTCCTAAATCTAGGACGCATGTGTTGAATGCAAAAGTGTCCGTAGAGCTTATCCCTAAGTCTCTACTCATGTCCTATGCGATGATGCAAAATTCATAAAAGCAAGGTGACCACATACAATCATATCCTATCTCTAGGATGCATGCAATGCGTTAATAGCAAATAGTGCTTATTCCTAAGCTCTTATCTCTCGATTATGCGTTCTAATCTAACTCTCTCGAGCCTAGATTCTAACTTGACCTTCCCAAGCCTAGATCCTGGCCTTAGACTACCCTCCTGAGTATCTCTAATGAACGAATGAAGCACTTATAATACAAGATAATCGCATAGAGTGAAGATTCCTTGGTTGTGCTAGCTAAATGCTTCTCAACCCATTCAACTAGTTTAGCTACTCATGTGTAAATAACAGATAGTGAACATATATAGAGGAATAGATTCCATTTTGATAAATGAGTGGAGTACAAAATAACAATGGAAGTTAAAGGTAGAGAGCCTGGTAGCAACTCCTTGCTGACCGAGGCTTTTACACTGTATTCTCTATTCGGTTCTAAAGATGTTCCTGCTTCTGCAAGCGTCGTCTCTCCCTCTATCCTTGAAGCTTCCGACGCTCTCCCAAGCTTATCGGAACGATCGATCGACACAACCTTCTCTCTCGCGTCCTCCTTAAAACGAAAGAAAACTATGAACAAAGACGTGCGAACTAAAGTTTGAAATCTCTAACTGCTAAACTGGTTAACCCCTCTACTGAAGGATGCCTCTGGTATTTATAGAACATCTAAGGCAAACGGCGGCTTCTCTCTCATGATTGTACAGATGTGATGACTTTAATTTCTGACAGATGCGCCGAATATTTTTCACTGAAAAGCTGAATGTACTTGTGATCATTATCGGCTGTCAACTTAATTTGGATTCAACTGTCATTAGCTTTCTTTCCCATCGTGATTAATTAGCCTTTCACCCAGATGCACCCACCATGTTGCACTGACCAAGTTGCGGCAATCCTTCTCGGGCGAATGTTTGCGAACACAGTCAACAAAGCCTTGGGATGAAGTTGTGCTCGACCAATGATTTCCTATGATCGCAATTCCTGCGTTGCGTCAACGCATATTCTACATAAAAACACTAAAATCAACTGTTCCTATGCGATGAATGCATGCGACTGCAATATTATGAAATTGATGCTTGATGGACACAATTTAGCATGTTTTATCAATGCAATCCAACATTGTTTAAGAACTTAGCACTATGATAACATGCATTTCTGCCCGTTATCAGGTATGCATTCGTGCTTTGTTTCCAGAGTATCATTGCATTCCACAACCCTTGCGTTCATCCCACTATTATGGTTATTACCCTATAGCCGCAACCTCTATACAATGAGCACATGCAGTTAATGGCCGCAACATTTATGTGTCGAACGTATGCGATGCCTCTGCGATGGCGAGATTCACTGCATGCAATTGATTCTTGCATTAGCTACAAAAATAGACAATTGGATGCAAAATAAAGCATAATAGTGGGTTAGCGAGATTTTCATTGCTGACCGATGCAAGCTCACTTTTACATGATTTCTTAGAATAATCGCCGCATATTCTACTTAACATCTCTCATAATTCTAAATAAAAGGCTTATAATAAAGTACATTTCTACCCATTATCAGCTACATCTCTCTTTCTTTTATAGATTCATTTGCATCCTATGGGTTTTACCCCTTCAGGTGGATCTACAGGATCCCATACTAAATTGGAGTACATAGACTCCATTTCAAGGTCCCTGACTTTGACCCATGGGTTCTTATCTAGATCATTATTGCCTGTTTGTAGGACAATGGATCCTCAACACCATCATCTGGTATGATAACTTGAGTTTCAGTTAAACCCAAGTAGCGGTCAGGTTGTATCACAACCCTCCCATTGCATCGAAGAACTCTCAATGATTGAGAAGGACGAGACTGACCTGAAGTGTTGGCTTTTTCATTACCTCTTGATGAAGGACCAGCTGCATCAACAATCCTTGTTAATTCTTCAGTAGGTTCACTTAATACTATTTTGCTTCATAGTTTATGATCTCTCATGTGGTCTTCCTAAAAAAAGTAGCGTTTGTCGATACAAACACTTTATTTTCTTAAGGGTCATAGAATAGACCACCTCTCGTTTCCTTAGTGTAACCAACAGATTGGCATAATCTTGAATGAGGTTCTAACTTCTTAGGATTTGTCACTAATGCATGTGTAGGACAACCCTAGATTCTAAACTAATGTTAACTCAGTTTATGCCTCTTCCATAACTCAAAATTTGTTTCAGAAACACTCTTTAAGGAAACATTATTCAAGATGTGAATTGCAGTCTCTACTACATACCCCCAAAACGAGTTAGGAAATTAAACATAGCTCATCATAGAATGAACCATATCTAATAAGGTTCTATTTCTCCTTTCTAATACAACATTCTACTGAGGTGTAAAAGGTGCTGAGAGTTGGGATTGAATTCCATGTTCTATATATAGTCCTGAAATTCTAAATCCATGTACTCTCCACCTCGATCAAATCGAAGTGTTTTAATTATTTTACATAATAGGTTTTCAACAAAGGCTTTAGACTTATGTTCCATTAGGTATAAGTAACCATACCTCGAATTATAATCTATGAAAGAACTGAAGTATTTGTACCCTTCTCTAGCCTTTACATTTAGACCACAAAAATTCAAATGTATGAACTCTAAGGGCTCTTTGGCTTTATAACCTTTTCCACTAAAAGGTCTTTCAGTCATTTTTTCCTTCAAGACAGGATCCTATCGAGATTTATGTGGCCTAGTCTCAAATGCCAAAGATAAGTATCATTGTTAGTTAGAGAACTTCTTCCCCTTTTTGTTTGAGTATTAGAAGTTTTAAACATCTCATGATTTAAAAGTGCTTTTGATTCAGTTGATCGTAACACATATATGTTGTCTTCTAGTTTAACTGAACAAATAGTCACACCATTTTTCATAATGAATGCTTCATGTGAATTAAAAGAAATAGAGTACGATCATTTAATTAAACAGGAGATAGAAACAAGGTTCCTCCTCATTTTGGGAACAATGTATAAGTTTTCTAAAACTAGAAATCTACTTCCAAAAAATGACTTAGCAGCTTCCACTGCACTTGCTGAAATGACATCTCCTGTTCCAAACTTTAGCATCATTTCACCCTCTTCGAGCTGCTAGAAGGAATTAATTCCCTATAAAGAAGAACAAGCGTGACCGGAGAGGAGGAATTATGTGAAGGCTTTGGGTTCTTTAAGGGTAAGTAAATTTCTCCCTAATTCCTAACTCTTAAAAGCATGTTGTAATTCTATTCTTATGCATATTTTTGTTCAATAAATTTGCAATTATGTGTAAGAAATTGATACTGGGACAATCCTACATCCACATTCGAACTTCACCGTTCCTTTAAGGGCACCTTTTGACAAGTAGAAATAGGAAGTTCGTCCTTTTTGGACTTCGTTTTCACGTTTCAGAACAAAGTTCGTCCACATAGGTACAAACTATTTTCCAAGCTTCATTTGGATCCTTTTGGACAGAATTTCATTCACATTTAGACTTGGGGCACCTTTCAACAAGTTGAAACATAAGTTCGTCCTTTTTCTTGAAGTTTTGGAGCAATGTTTGTCCACACAAGTAGAAAATCGTTTCTCAACTTCTTTTTTATCCTTTTGGACCAAACTTTGTCCAAATTTGGACTTGGGGTACTTTTTGACAAGTTAAATCAGGAAGCTTGTACTTTTTGGACTTGGTTTTGACGTTTTGGAGCAAAGTCCATCCACACAAGTAGAAACTACTTTTGAAGTTTTATCTTGATCCTTGTGGACCAAATTTTGTCCAAATTTAGACTTTGGGCACCTTTCGACATGTAGAAATAGAAAGTCCGTCCTTTTTGGAATTCGTGTTGACGTTTTGTATCAAAGTTCATCCACATAGGTATAAACTCCTTTCAAAGCTTCATTTTGATCATTTTGGACCAAATTTCATCCCAACTTGAACTTGGAGCACCTTTCATAAGTAGAAACAGGAAGTTCATCCTTTTTGGATTATGTGTTGACGTTTTCGAATAAAGTTCATCGACATAGGTACAAACTATTTGATAACTTGTAGAAATACAAGTTATTGTTCTCTCAAAGTTGAAAGAATTAGGATCTTTAGTGATGTAAATGCACTCATTATAGAGAAAAACGCATGAAATTCTATATATGTACTAAAGTCATACACAAGTGTTGCAAACAAGGCCAACAAAATTTACTAATGCATTTAGGGGTGGAAACGGTTCGGTTTGGTGGTCAAATCGAACCGAACCGAACCACATATATATAGTTCGTTCGGTTTCAAATTCGGTTTTGGCATTTTTAAAAAGACCATGTTATATTCTTTTTAAATTAAAAAACGGTTCGATTCAATTTGTTTTTAAATTTGATTTTGTTTTTTAAATTAAAAGCGGTTCGATTTTACTCCTTTTTTTAAATATATAAATAAATAAATATATATTAGTTAGAAATGGTTCGGTTTGGTTTCAAATTTGATTTTCAAAGTGAAACCGAACCAAACCGAATTAATACGGTTTCAAAATTTCTTCAAACCGGATCGAACCGCATTTTTCGGTTGGTTCGGTTCGGTTTTTAGAAACGGTTTGGTTTTTGCGGTTTGTATGACCACCCCTAAATGCATTGTAATGCAGGAATCAAAGAAATTTACTAAGTGTTGTAAACAAGGCCAGCGCAGGAGTATGCAACTTCACCGCAAGGCTTTGCGATGATTGGTTCGCAAACATTCGCTCGAGAAGGATTGCCGCAACTTGGTCAGTGCAACATGGTGGGCGCATCTGGGTGAAAGGCTAATTAATCGCGATGGGACAGAAAGCTGATGAAAGTCGAATTCGAATTAAGTTGACAGCCGATAACAATCACAAGTACATTCAGCTTTTTGGTGACAAATATTCGACGCATCAGTCAAGAGAATTAAAGTCGTCCCATCCGAGCAATCATGAGTGAGAAGCCGCCATTCACCCTGGATGTTCTATAAATACCAAGGGCGACCTTCAGAAAAGGGGTTCCACAAGTTAATCAGTTCATACGCCTTTGTTCATAGTTTTCTTTCGTTTTAAGGCAGACACAAAGAGAAGGTTGTGCCGATAGATCGTTCCGGTAAGCTTGGGAGAGCGTCAGAAGCTTCAAGGACAGAGAAAGGGCCGATGCCTGTGGAAGCGGGAACATCTTTAGAACCGAATAGAGATTACAGTGTAAAAGCCAGAGTCAGCAAGGAACTTCTACCAAGCTCTCTACCTTTAACTTCCATTGTTATTTTGTACTCCACTCATTTATTGAAATGGAATCTACTTCTCTATACCTGTTCACTCTCTATTATTTACGCATGAGTAGCTAAATTAGTTGAATGGGTTGAGAAGCATTTAGCTAGTACAACTAGGAAATCTTCACTCTATGCGATTATCTTGTATTATGAGTGCTTCATTTGTCCATTAGAGATACTCAGGAGGGTAGTCTAAGGATAGGATCTAGGCTTGGGAGAGTTAGATTAGAATGCATAAGCAAGAGATAAGAGCTTAAGAATAAGCATTGTTTGCTATTAACGCATCGCATGCATCTTAGAGATAGAATATGATTGTATGCGGTCACCTTGCTTTTATGCATTTTGCATCATCACATAGGACAAGAGTAGAGACTTAGGGATAAGCTCTATGGACACTTTTTCATTCAACACATATGTCCTAGACTTAGGAGCATCACATTTACATTGGAAAATGACTTGCTGTGCATGGTTGTAGCATGATCGCATAGTCTGATGCATTCCCAAGTAACGCTAGCTAAAGATCTTCTCAATCCGTTCATCGCATACTCAGTGTATTTATCACACAACTGACTCTTCTCAAATCCACCACATTTTTTTACTCTTTCATTAACGCAATCAACAACAAACCAACAATTTATCTATTTGGTCACCGCAAAGTTTTCATAAAAATTACCAATGCAACCTGTTTTCACAAGTCCCTATGTTTGACCCTAGACCTTGGCAAAATAGCATGCTAACGGTAATTTTTTTGATTTCTTTGCAGACTCTCAATCTCTGGCGAATTACGACCCAGAGATTGAAAGGAAATTCAAATGCAGATTAAGTGACAGCCAACAACAACAAGAGAGAACACTAAGAATGGTAGAGCAACCGGACACAAAGGCCGCTAACGCGAATAATATAATGGCCAACCCCATCCTTCTGGTGAATGATTGCAATAGACCCATCCGGGACTATACATCACCTAACCTCTACGATTTCTCTCTAGGAATCATGAGGCCGACATTAGATGGATCGAGGTTTGAAATGAAGCCGATAATGTTGTAGATGATCCAGGCTGTTGGGCAGTTTGGAGGAAGGCGTGGCAAAGACTTGCACGCCCACCTCCGGAGCTTCATAGAAATCTACAAACTTTTGTGTTCCCGAATATCTCAACGGAGAAAGTTCGTCTAACTCTGTTTCCATTTTCTTTGTGTGATCAGGTGAGAAAATGTGCATATTCTCTCGAATTGGGGGAGATAACGTCGTGGAAATAGGTAGTGAAAAAGTTTATGAAGATGTATTTCCCACCAACCGAGAATGCTAGGAGACGGAAATTAAGAACAAATTTTGAACAAGAAGATGACGAATCGCTCAACAATGCTTGGGCGAGGTTCAAGCGGTTGGTAAAAGACTGTCCATATAATGGCTTACCAAACTGCCTACAAATAGAGATTTTCTACCAAGGATTGAATCCCTCTTCGCAAACCGCTGCCAATGCGGCAGCCGCTGGTGGTCTACTCGACAAAACATATGAGGAGGCAAAGAGTATACTTGATCGAATTTCCAAAAATCACGAGGATTGAAGAGAAAGAGATAAGAAATTAAGAATAAAAGATAATGACGCAAACAATGGGGCCATCATATCCCTGCAAAATTAAATGACTACGATGATGAGTTTGATACAAGGCATCACAATTAATAACATAGGAGCGAAGAAAGGGCAGGTCAACGTAATTACTCAAACGACCGCAAGTTGTGTCATTTGCGGAGATGCTCACCCGATGGAAGAATGCCCAACAAACCCGCAGTCGGTATGCTTCATGAGAGATAATCCCTATTCCAATACATATAATCTCGAGTGGTGAAACCACCCAAATTTTGCATGGAAAAATAAACAACAAAGCTTTCAACTTGTGGCACAAAAAGAAGGGCCACTCGGATTTTTCCCGCAAAACAACGGTCCAGCGCATAGCCAAGCTAGCAGCTCACAATCACCACAATCTTCGTCTATAGAGAGCTTGCTGAAGCAATACATTGAGAAAAATGAACCTGTGCTTCAAAATCAAGCTACATCCATTTGAAATCTCGAAATTCAAATGGGACAAATTGCGGGCGAGCTAAAAAATAGACCGCATAGAGCGTTGCCGATCTCAAATGAGCTCCCTCGCAATGTTGGGGGTAACGGGAAGGAACAATGCTTAGCAGTCTCCTTGCTAAGCGACAACATGATTGTGGAAGTAGGGGAGAAGCCCATTGTGATCAACTTGAATGCGGTGACAACCGAAGACCCGTTGACCATAGTTTGGAGAAGCCCGAGAAACGAGACCTTGAAGTTGCATCTACCCTTAAGCCTCTAGATCTTGTGATAGAAGAAGTTCAACCACCAGTAGCTCCACAAATATTGAAAGAGGAACAAAATGAGGAAGAAAAGATCGTAATAGTGGCTGTAGTGCAAAATGCTATGATCCCACCTAAAATGGGCGACCCTGAAATCTTCACGATACCATGCTCTATCAGAGGGACCTACAGTGGCCAAGCACTATGCGATCTTGGGGTAAGTATAAACATAATCCCGCTATCAATCTTCAAACAATTGAATGCCGGCACACTTACGCCCATAAAGGAAACTCTCTTGCTTGCGGACAGATCTCAAATACACCCTGAAGGAGAGTTGAAAAATGTCGCAATTTCAATCGATAAATTCATCCTGCCGTCAGACTTCCTCATTTTGGATTATAAAGCAGACGAAGATGCACCCATCATATTGGGACGACCATTTCTTTCAACCGGTCGCGCTTAAATTGATGTGTGCAATGGGGAAATTGTAATGAGCATTCATGGGGAAAAACTCCGGATTAAGGCAGTAAAGATCCCAGAGGACAAAGAAAAGAGAGAAAAGCCACCATGGACGTAAACAAACCAGCCTGGAATAAGTGGTCCCTGAGTATTATATGATTCAACCTCATTAGGAACACAATCCTTTTGAATATCCTTTTCTTGCATCAATTTCTTCATGAATTTTTATCATCTCGTTATTTACTATCGCAATTACCTTTTTGTTACCAGCATCATTCTTACTTCTCTAAAAAAAAGGGGGAGGGATTGCGTTAACGAATTTTGTTTTGTTTAAAATAATTTAACCCTCTATCTGTTTTTCTTGCAACGATTAAGGCACAGGATTGCGGATATAGTACATGAAGCAGTAAATTATCTCACTCCATCACCGCAATCCAAAGAAAAGAGATCACCACAAAGAAGGACGCGTCAATACACAATGCGGTCGACAGTGAAAATTTGGGGGTGTATTCTTCCTTATCCTTTTTTTTTTTTTCAAATTTTGCGCTATCGCATCACATTTTAGTTTAAAAGTATTATCACCGCATCCTCTTTGATTACTGCAATCATTTGACATAGATAAATTTAGTAAGTTACCGCATGCTATTTCTTTGCCAAGAATGATTTCAATGATGAAAAATATGCTTCTATTTCTTTCGTATATACTAGAGTCATCTTAACCTTAAGATAGTCACCTCTTGAAATATTTCTAGAAGTTAGGGGTTTGCTAGCTTTCTTTCAAACTCTCTTTACAACGCATTCTGGGAACATCGCATGACTCATTTCAATCTTTTGGCAATGAGGACATTGCCGCATTTTAAATTTGGGGGTGAGGTAATTTATTTTTGACCTTGTTATTTTCTATAAAAAAAAAAAAATTTTGAGAATAACAACTCCACTGTCAACGCAATTTGTTGATAAGAGTTAAGTTGTGAAAGACACTTACCCGTAGTTTGATGTCCGCATGACACACGTGGGGGTAAGCCAAAACGAAAGTAAGTCACCAGGATCAACGTATAAATAAATGACCACAACTCCACTGCCAAGTAGGTATGATTTTAGTCTGAGGAAGAGTTCATTGCTCGCAGTTGGATGTCCGCATGACACACGTTGGGGCAAGCCAAAACGAAGGCAAAGCACTCGGATCAGCACAAGGTCAGAAAAAAAAATAGCAATGAAGAAAATTTTTGTGCAAGGATAAATCATTTGACACCCCGATGGAAAATTTTCTTTTTGAAATAAATCATGCGATGTT